>NC_133373.1:40481748-40503695 GCF_049309525.1 Garra rufa
AGCACACTAAAAATGTACATTATTAATACTAGCCTCATATAGTAGTGTTTAGATGCAAAAGCAATCTTCTGAAAAGATTTTCACAACAAGGACAGGAGAACGGCTTCTCTCCAGTGTGAAATCGCATGTGAATACTGAGGTTTGCTTTGCATGTACAAATCCTATCACAGTGATGGCCCATAAAAGACTTCTTTCCTTTGTCTAATATTCACTTGCCTTATAAAATGTTTCTTGTCTGTGAAACTCTTTCCACACAGCTGGCATTTGAAATCATAAATTTTCATGTGAATATTAAGGTGTCCTTTATGTATGAAGCTCTTTCCAAACTGAGAACAGGTGAAAGGCGTCTCTCCATTGTGAGTGTGTGTATCTCTTTCCACACTGAGGGCAAAGAAAAGGCCTTTCTTTGGTGTGAGTATTTTCATGCATTTGTTTCTTGTCTGTGAAATCAACTCTTTCTCCTCAACTTCATTCAGTTCTTGACTCTCCTTTTTAAGCGGCATCAGGTCTAAAGAGAAAATAATGGCACAAAGCAAGAAGAATCAAGGATTCTATTTACTAAGTGTGTTAGCAGTGTTAAACATAGCCAAATTCAATTCAATTCAAGTTTATTTGTATAGCGCTTTTCACAATACAAATCGTTTTAAAGCAGCTGTACAAAAAAAATGTAGGCTACTACAATATATTTAGTAGCTTATTAGTGGTGACTAATGTATGTTAAGTTGATGTACATATGGTATAAATATTAAAAACAGTAATGGTGTAATCAAAAACAGATGATGAACACTAATAGTAATGATTATGTGTTGCAATCAAACTTGTAGAAAAGTGGTGTAGTGCTGTATGTTGTTTCAAGGCTGGCATCATCTGCGGTCCTCTTAGGGGTTGGCATCATCTCTTCTTCTGAATCCAGGCTGAATCTTGTGTAATTCCTAATTACCACGGGATGGAAATCCCGTGGCAGAAACAGGAAAACGAATAGAGAAATAATTAGCGTAGCTGCTGTTCCAACCAAGCAAAAATTATGTGTTTTGCCCAAGCTGAAAAATGTTGATGTGCATTTGATCAGATGTAACTGAAGTACAACGTTATGAGATACATTATGTGAATGCTTGGCTAAAGAGATGAGTCTTCAATCTAGATTTAAACATACAGAGTGTGTCTGAACCCCGAACGTTATCAGGGAGGCTATTCCAGAGTTTGGGAGCCAAATGTGAAAAGGCTCTACCTCCTTTAGTGGACTTTGCTATCCTAGGTACTTCTAAAAGTCGAGAGTTTTGCGACCTTAGGGAGCGTGAAGGATTGTAGAGTGGTAGGAGACTAGTTGCAGGAGTATGCAGGAGCTAAACCATTAAGGGCCTTATAGGTAAGAAGTAATATTTTGTAAGTGATACGGAACCTAATAGGTAGCCAGTGTAGAGACCGTAAAATTGGGGTAATATGATCATATTTTCTTGACCTGGTAAGGAGTCTAGTGGCTGCATTTTGGACTACCTGTAGCTCATTTATTGAAGAAGCCAGACAGCCACCTAGTAGTGCATTACAATAGTCCAGTCTAGATGTCATGAATGCATGAACTAACTTTTCTGCATCAGAAACAGGTAACATGTTCCGTAACTTGGCAATGTTTCTAAGATGGAAGAATGCTGTTTTTGTAACATGAGAAATATGATTTTCAAAAGACAGGTTGCTGTCTAATATAACACCCAGATTTTTAACTGTAGAGGAAATAACAGTGCATTCGTCTAGTTGCAAATTGCAGTTTAAGAGATTCTGTGTACTGTTTTTTGGTCCAATAAGTAATATCTCGGTCTTATCTGAATTTAATAGTAGAAAATTATTGGTCATCCAGTCTTTCACATTTTTAACAAACTCTGTTAACTTTGCTAAGTTAGAAGTTTCATCTAGTCTTGTTGAAATAGTTGAGTATCATCAGCATAATAATGGAAACTAATCCCATATTACCTAATAATATTACCAAGGGGTAAATTGAAGATAGCAGAGGACCTAGGACAGATCCTTGTGGCACTCCATACTTTACTGGTGTTAGCTGCGATGACTCCCCATTTAAATAAACAAAGTGGTAGCGATCGGACAGGTATGATCTGAACCATCTTAAAGCCTGCCCTTGAATACCTGTATAGCTTTGTAATCTATCTATGAGTATGTCATGATCTATAGTGTCGAATGCAGCACTAAGATCAAGTAAAACTAGCAATGAGACACAGCCTTGATCTGACGCAAGTAGCAAGTCATTTGTGATTTTTACAAGTGCAGTTTCTGTGCTATGGTGGGGCCTGAAACCTGACCTGAAATTCTTCAAAGAGATTATTATTTTGCAAGAAGGAGCACAATTGAGCAGACACAACTTTTTCTAAAATTTTAGACATAAATGGAAGATTAGAAATGGGTCTGTAATTTGCCAATTCACTAGGGTCTAGCTGTGGTTTCTTAATAAGAGGTTTAATAACCGCTAGTTTGAATGGTTTTGGGACATGACCTAAAGATAACGATGAGTTAACAATATTAAGAAGCGGTACTTCTGCTACAGGTAGCAACTCTTTTAGTAATTTAGTGGGTACAGGATCTAATAGGCATGTTGTTGGTTTAGATGCGACGATAAGTTTATTTAATTATTCCTGTTCTGTAGTTGTAAAGCACTGCAGTTTTTTCTTCGGGTGTAATGAATAGAAGTATCAGTTGCTGTAGTATCTATACTTGTTATTGTATTTCTGATGTTGTCTATTTTATCAGTAAAGAAGTTCATAAAGTCGTTACTATTAAACTGTGTAGGAATATTTAGGTCGGGTGGCGTTTGGTTATTTGTTAATCTAGCCACTGTGCTAAATTAAAAACCTTGGATTGTTTTTTTTTTTTTTTCTATGAGTTGGTGGATGTACTCAGCTCTAGCAGCTTTTAAAGCCTGTCTATAGCTGGACATACTGTTTTTTCATGCAATTCTAAAAACTTCTAAGTTAGTTTTTCTCCATTTACGCTCAAGATTACGAGTTTCTTTTTTTAGAGAATGGGTATTACTGTTGTACCAAAGCACAGTACGTTTTTCTCTAACCTTTTTTAGCTTGATGGGGGCAACAGCTTCTAGTGTGTTAGAGAAGATAGTGCCCATGTTACTAGTCATTTTGTCTAGTTCATTTGTATTTATGGGTACACAGAGCAGCTGAGATAAGTCAGGCAGGTTATTTGTGAATCTATCTTTGGTAGCAGGAACAATAGTTCTGCCCAGACGATAGCGCGGAGCTATATAGTTAACATCAGTAATACGCAGCATGCACAATACAAGGAAATGATCAGTAACATCATTGCTTTGAGGTACGATATCTATATCAGTAAGATCAAGTCCGTGCGATATAATTAGATCTAGTGTATGATTAAAACGATGAGTGGGTCCGGTGACATTTTGCTTGACTCCAAAGGAGTTTATGAGGTCAGTAAACGCAAGTCCTAACGCATCATTTGTATTATCAACATGAATGTTAAAATCCCCAGCAATTAACGCTTTATCAAAATTAACCAATAGGTCTGAGAGGAAATCTGCAAATTCTTTTAGGAAATCTGTATACGGCCCTGGAGGTCTATACATAGTAGCCAGAGCAAGAGATAGGAGAGATTTCTTTTGCATATCTGACAGAGTAACATTGAGTAGAAGTACTTCAAATGAATTAAACCTGTACCCTGTTTTCTGAGTAACATTGAAAATATCACTATATATTGTTGCAACACCACCGCCATGACCAATCTGACGGGGTTCATGCTTATAACAGTAGTTTGGTGGAGTAGACTCATTCAGACCAATATAGTCGTTTGGTTTTAGCCAGGTTTCAGTTAAGCAGAGTATATCAAAGCTATTATCCATGATCATTTCATTTACAATAAGTGCTTTGGGTGCGAGTGATCTAATGTTTAGGAGCCCAAGCTTTAAAAATTGTTTTTGTTCATTTATTGTGCATTTTTTTGGTTTAATCACGATTAGATTTTTTCTAGATCCTGCATTAAATTTTTTAAATTCATTAAATTCGAGGAACAGACACAGTCTTTATAGATTGGACAGCAAGAGTACTATCGGTTAAATGTGCAGAACAAAAGCCATCGTCGCAACTATTTGAAGAATTGCTTACTAGTCAAATGGAGCGCAGCGTCCTGGAGATGTTGTCCGACAGGAGTTCTGCTCCGACTCTGCTGGGGTGCAGGCCATCAGCGCGGAAAAGCCTAGGACGCTCCCAGAAAAGATTCCAATTATTGACAAAGAGCAGTTTCTGTTCTTTACACCATGACAACAACCATTCATTTAGAGCAAAAAGTCTACTGAACTTTTAATTAACAAAGTAATAAAGTCATTGTAAATAAGAGATTCTTATTTCAGATTCAGATTTAGATCCATACTTTATTATCCTTAAAGAGGAAATTCAATTTCACAGACTGTACCCAAGCTGTAGTGCACACATCTCCCACCACATATAAATGATACACACATATATCCACCAGATACAAATATATATTTATTACACATTTATTATAATGTCTTAGAGATGAAATGACACGGTGTGAAGCTGATGTTTTGATATAACTTTTCAATCATATATGTGACCCTGGACCACAAAACCAGTCATAAGGTAAAATTTTACAAAACTGAGATGTATACATCATATGAAAGCTCAATAAATAAGCTTTCTATTGATGTATGGTTTGTTAGGATAGGACAATATTTGGCCTATACATCAATTTGAAAATCTGGAATCGAGGGTGCAAAAAAATCAACATACTGAGAAAATCACCTTTAAAGTTGTCCAAATTAAGCTCTTAACAATGCATATTATTAATCAAAAATTACATTTTAATATATTTACAATAGGAATTTTACAAAAAATCTTCATGGAACATGATCTTTACTTAATTTCCTAATGATTTTTGGCATAAAAGAAAAATCAATAATTTTGACCCATACCATGTATTTTGGCTATTGCTACAAATATACCCCAGCGACTTAAGACTGGTTTTGTGGTCCAGGGTCACATATGACTTTGATTTAATAAACTGGAACAGCTTGGATGCCAATTTTCTTCCCACAGACTCCCACTGGCTGCTCTTGCTGCTCCTGTCACATCCTAAAACATAAATTATAACATAAAATATTTTATGTTTCTAAAAGACTGACTTGCCATTGTGTGAGTGCATTTTTTTTTTGTTTAAAATAAAAAGGCTTCAATATCAGGATGACTAATATGTCAAAAAATAAATAAATAAAAAACAGCAAATGGGTTAATGTATAAAACCCAACAACCCAGCATGTGCTCTGTCAAATATGTATAATAACTGGTTGTTTTTAGCCATTTGTGTAAATGAAAAAAAAAAAAAAAAAAAAAAAAATACACATATAAGAACCAAACTGTTTGTTCCTCAGTATATTTTAGTTTCACTCGGAATGGCTCTGAAATGCTCATGTCTTCACTCTCTTCTTTAATAAACGTCATCTTAATAACATATGATAGCTTTTCCCTGTATGTTTGGACATTGTGTCATGTTTAATATGAGGAAAACAACTAATAGAAATCTAAATCCAGACAATTAAATTGCAGACAAATACCACGCATCAATTTTCAGACTATCAATACAAATGCAAAAACTTATTTTATATTCCACAGAATAAAGAAAGTCATACATGTTTATAACGACGTGAGTGTGAGTAAATGATTACAGAATTTTCATTTTTGGGTCTAAATAAAATCTCAATAAATAAAAAAAGTTTGGTTTCATTTTTGCCTATGTATTAATATGGTAAACTCTAAAGCGGAACACGGACAAGAACTCAACATAATTACTATTACTATTATTTGTAAAAAAAAATTGATCTAAAAACCTTAAATACATAAACGTTTAAAAACACAAACCTCTGTTGAGCCGGATGATAGCGGCGCAGCCTGATGACGTCGTAACGTCAGGCCAAAATAAAAGTCCTGTCCACATTCGGGTGTTGGTTCTCAATCGGAAGGCTGTTTTTAATGTATATTAATTTCTTTAAACATATATAAGATATGCTTACATAAGACGAGATTTAAATATCCACAGGACAACAATCCTCTAAACTGACATTTACAGAAAATGACATAATTGTGTTTCCAAACACAAAACATTGATGATATATAGGTATTTTTAAATTATAGGCTATTTGTTGTTCTGCTCTTTTGTGTCTTTTTAACAATATAATGTGTTCCAGACACAGGCAGAGAAAACTTGGGAAGGAGCACTAATCTAGTAAACTTTACTTTATATATTTGTGGAGGCAGTAAAATTATTACATTGGCAGACTTTACAGAGTAGGAACAACAATTTAGCAGAATGGAATAAATAAAATAAAATATATTACATAGGTTATACATATAATACTATATATATATATAAGATCTGAAAACTTTAACAAATTCTCTGTAAAAGACCAATAAACATACAGTTCTTGAAAATTCAATTAAGATATTGTTAATTTAGTGACAATATTAACTATATTAATGAAATGTTTAAAAATATGCAGCTTTTCAGATTACAATTTTCTATAACACACGTCCAGTAAAAACCATGTTTCTCCACATTTGGTGAGTTTTAGATAAACTGAAGGCTGAAGTGTTCCTTTATGGGTTGAGAAATTTTTAGAAATGTATTACACGTGCATCTGGAAAAAAGAAGAAAAGAAATACATGGGCTGCCTACAGAAGATGAATGAGAGCAAAAGTGACTTGGAAACAGAGAAGATGACAAACCCATTTCCATGTCATGTGGAGGTCAAACCTCTGCCAGCACCAGATCTTCCTTCTTGATGCCAATAGATCCAGAATCATGGATCCCACTTTTATTTTATTTTTTATTGTCTTGGACAATGGGTCATTAATCAGAATGTGCAAATTCAAAATGGCCTTTCATTTAGTGGTTACATTCTCTGGTATTTTAATCTTTCCATGCATCCATGCCATTCTCCGTGAACTAATATTACATTTTTTTAATCCACATGAATAGTAAAAAAAGGCAGAATAATCAAAACAAAGATCAAGAAGAGTACAGCAGGACATAATGTTCTTAAACAGAATTATAATTTCAGGTAACAGCTACATTTTAACCTGTGTTTTTAATGTTACATAATGTACAGTGTGTGTTACCATTGTTACCATTATTTTACTTTGTCATTCAATTAAATGTCATTGTATAATCAAATATCAAGCATCATTTTTCATAAAATAATTTTAATCAGTAACATGGTCATTATCTTAAAATCTAAATGCAGTGTTTTTTCATGTTATCATTATCTTGACTTGACAATATAGAGCCACATAGATTCACTTTTCCACATGATTCACCTTGCACTGAAGCTGAAATAAAGAAAATAATTTCTGGGTTTAATTTCTAAGTTTTAAATCTTAATATAAACATGTTGATGAAATCAAATTACTTTATGAAACAGTATACTCACATGGAGGGGAATATTTACATTGTGATGTCCCAGAATCTTGCCCTGAAAAAGAATGAGTCAGTTAAACTAGGCAGTTAATGATGAACAAAAAGTAAAAGTATAAAAACATAAAACGGCATACAGTGAACTTTGAAAGAGTTTCTCTTAAAGGGATAGTTCACCCAAAAATGAAAATTTGATGTTTATCTGCTTACCCTTATGGCATCCAAGATGTAGGTGACTTTGTTTGTGACTTTAACTCAAACCGTTGCAGTCTGTCAAAAATATAATTGCAGTGGATGGCCTTTGAAAGTAAAAAAAAAAAAACATGCACAGACAAATCCAAATTACACCCTGTGGCTCTTGACGATACATTGATGTCCTAAGACACGAAACAATCATTTTTTGTGAGAAATTGAACAGTATTTATATCATTATTTACCTTTGATACACAGCTATGTCCAACTGTCCTGACCGCAAGAGCGTGTACACATGTAACATGCCGGATGCTGAGCTCGTGCTCAGGACAGATCGACATTGCTGCATCAAAGGTAAAAAATGATACAGTTTAGTTTCTCGCAAAAACCAATCACTTTGTGTTTTAGGACATCAATGTATCGTCACCAGCCGCAAGGTGTAATTTGGATTTGTTTGTGCATGTTTTTTTTTTTTTTGCCATTAAATCACTAACAGACTGCAACGGTTTGAGTTAAAAATCTTTGTTTGTGTTCTACTGAAGAAATAAAGTCACCTACATCTTGGATGCCCTGGGGGTAAGCAGATAAACATCAAATTTTTATTTTTGGTTGAACTATCCCTTTGAGGAAATAATTTGTATTATATTTTTCCATTTGAACATTAGATGTCTGTACAGAATATTTACCAGTGGCGCATCTCTTCCTCCTTATGATGAGTGCAGTTATGATGAGAACAGCCACACACATGAACACCAGCACACTGACAACTACAGACAGTCTGAAGGATGGGTCAGATTCAGCCAAATCTGAAATTAGAGTGAGGGGAAAAACAGTGAGATAAACAACAGGTCAGATACTCGACTGATTTACACAAACTAAAAACCGGTAAAAAAAAACAAAACAAAACGGTAACACTTTACAATACGTGTGCACACATAATTCATGTTTAATTAATGCACAGATAATCACGAGTTAATGTATAATTAATGAAGAACTAAACAATTTATTAATGATTACTACATCAGCAACCTGAACCAAGTCAAGCAGCTTCACTTCCTGAACCAAGTCAAGCAGCTTCACTTCGTGAGTCAAGTCAAGCAGCTTCACTTCCTGAGTCAAGTCAAGCAGCTTCACTTCCTGAGTCAAGTCAAGCAGCTTCACTTCCTGAGTCAAGCCAAGCTACTGCACTTTCTGAGTCAAGCCAAGATACCACTTCACATCCTGAGTCAAGCCAAGCAGCGCTTTCTGAGTCAAGCCAAGCAGCGCTTTCTGAGTCAAGCCAAGCAGCGCTTTCTGAGTCAAGTCAAGCCGCATCTCCTAAGCCAAGTCAAGTCACAGCTGCTCCTTCAAGGCCAAGTCACGTCCCGCTCCCGAGCCACATAGAGCCAACGTTCCCAAGCCACACGCCCTCAAACCTGATGGGCCTCTCTCTGACCACTGCACTACCTGTGATGGCAATTGCCATTTTGAGTGTGTGGGCTGCACACTGCATTCCAGAGGCCTCGTCTATTCCTGAGTCTGTTTGCGAGTCTGCTTCAGAGGCCTCATCTGTCCACATGTCCGCTGCGCCTATACCTCTTTTGGAGGTGGCGTTCGTGGCAGAATTCCCTACTCTGCCTGCACCTCCTAGGCTCCCTGCTCTGCCTGCACCGCCAAGGTTCCCTGCTCTGCCTGCTCCGCCAAGGTCCCAGTCCATGACGCGGCTGCCTGTTCCGCCCTGGAGGGCCTCTGTGCCTCCTGTTCCGCCCTGGAGGGCTTCTGTGCCTCCTGTTCCGCCCTGGAGGGCTTCTGCGCCTCCCGTTCTGCCCTGGAGGGCTCCTGCTCCGTCTGCTCCGCCCTGGAGGGCTTCTGCGCCTCCTGTTCCGCCCTGGTGGGCTCTTGCTTCGTCTGCTCCGCCCTGGTGGGCTTCTGCTCCACCCTTGAGGGTTCCTGTTCTGCCTGTTCCGCCATGGAGATCGCCTGTCATGATCTGGTGGTCCTCTGCTCCACCGTGGGGACCGTTGGTGCCATCTGCCCTGCTATGGTGGTCCTCAGCTACTCCCATCTGGCCGACTCCACCCTGGCCTCCCGCTCTGCTTCGGTCCCCTGTTTATCTTCCCTCACATGGACCTGGCCCCCCATCCCTTCCCCTGTTCTGCCTGAGCTGCTCCTCCCTCCCGGACTTGAGTTTCTGTTTAGAGCGTCTGGAAGCCGCTCCTTTGAGGGGGGGCTATGTCACGAGTCTGGTCTGTGTTTTCTGTGTCTGTGTTTAAGGACTTTTATTTTGTAGTTTCTGTGTCTCATTGTTTTCTGCTTCCCTGCCTCTCTGCTCCCTCATTGGTTGTCATGGAAACTCATTGCACCACACCCATTCCCTCGTTAGTTGCCTTGGTTACTCATTAGCTCATTTCTTCAGCCCGGTGTATAAATAGTCCCTGTGTTTCCCCTGTACTTTTTTCGGTTGTTAATGTTTTGTAATGGTTATTTCTTGCCTGAGTCTAAGTTCCTGTGTTGGATGTATTGTTTCTTCATAGATTTACCAATAAACTACTGCATTTAGATCCTATTTTGCCTCATCGTCTCTCCGCATCGTTACATAATAGTTCTGTGCCTCAATAAGTAAAGTCATAACATAATGATATCTTTGCAAATCATTAGCTAATGAGTAATTAAAGCAGACAACTGGAAGTTGAAGAACATAGCTTTGACCACTGTGGTAACTAACACATGAATTTACACTATTAGTTAATAAAATAAGTTATTATGGAATTAATACATTATGGCACAATTAACTAATAACAATTTATTGATTACTTAATCTATGAATCATATAGTGACTTGTCTTGACATGTTCATTAGTTGCTGATGTAGTAATAATAAATAAATAGTTTAGTTCTTCATTAATTATACATTAACTCGTGATTATCTGTGCATTAATTAAACATGAATTAATGCTTATTTGTGCACACGTATTGTAAAGTGTTACCAAAAAACCTAGTATTGTTGCTTTTTCTAAGAGTTGATACTCTAAATGTAATTGCACTGTATATATTGACAATGTAGTATCTTGAATCTAATGTCATCTTTGTTCAGTAGTTTTGTTTGTTTAATTATTTATTAGTTTTTCTTTACCAAATGTAATGTCCAGTTTGTTGCCCAGATTGAGGTGCTTCATTGTACAGTTGTATTTATGTCCCTTATGTAGCTCTTCTTCACTGATCACCAAACTCTTCCTCATCTGGTAAGTCCCGTCTCCGTTGGGCAGAGTCTGGGAGCATCTTCCTCATAAGTCTGACTCTGGGTTTCACTACAGAGAGATCGAAAAGTCGTACTGTTGCAAAACTTTTGCACAAGACATTAATTTATGGTAATCATAATTCATAAATTTAAAATAAATTTAGAAAATTTCCTGTCAGCACAGCTGTCTGTATTTGTTAGTTATGTGCTTTTCTGTTAATCAGGTTGTTTCTCTCACCTTTTCTCATCACATGGTTCTTTTGCATATTCAGGTACCTCTGCAATATTTTAATGCAAATAGGATGATAAACATTTTCATATAGAAACTTTACATGAAGTCGTCTTGCTTGGTCCCATTTTATCATCCATGGCTTTTTCACCTGGATGTCATTTTTGTCCTTGTCAAAAGTGAACTCCTCCATATTTTGTCCATTGAAAGCATCCCAGAAATGAAGTGGGCCTGGTTTACCATCATTTAACAACTCACATCCACAAAGCCTCTGATGAACATATACACCTTCAAATGAAGAAAGAAATGTAAGTATTATTAGTCCTCAATGACATTGCACAACATAAAACTTCAAATTAATTTACTTTTTTAAGGAAATAACACATAAAAGCTAACACAGTGTGGTAATACTGATATGTAACACTTACCATCTGTGTGATTTAGGTGATCCTTAAGATAATATGTCCGTCTTTTCATGCCATTATACATATCAAGAAATACAACACCACCATCACTTTGCTCTTCATCATAGTAATTTGAAGCACTGTGAATCCGATAGACACTTTTCCATGTGGTTGAGTCATAATATAGTATTTGCACATCATCCAACATCAGCACAGCACTGAACTCAGGAAACGGCGTTTGTCCATCTATATATGTTGCCAAAACCATCAGTGAGTGAGAAACTGTGGATACATAAGGAGAAGCATTTAATGGTGTCAATTTATGCTATTACACATTGTTGTGAATTCTTTACATTTAGGTGTTAAGATCATCGTCTTTGTTTAGATGGTGTCCCTTGTTTATGTAACAAACATATTAGCTTCTTTTTGATGCTATCCATTCCACCTTAAATGACGCAATGCTTTTTTGCTTTTTTGTTGTCTCTAATCTCAATGTTATTTGCATTTCAAAATAATTTAATATTTATTAAGAGAGAAAACAGACTGTCAAAATGTACATAAAATCTAGGGTAATGTCAGCAAACACTATCTATTCAACTAACACTATTTATGCTTTAAACAAATTCTTGAAGGCTCTTGTATCTCCCACTATGTTTTTGAAAGAATATAGGTTGTTTTTTGAAACATACAGAGATTCAAAAATGTTGTGCCCATTTTTATTTTTCAGTTTTTTTTTTTTTTTTTCAGGTAAATTGGGACACACTTTTTTGTTTGTGCTTAGATAATACAATTTCCAACAGGACACTGTACAAATAATATTTGTGAAACATTTGTATTTTAAAGAATAACTAAAAATAGACATACTAATGGATTATGCTATAGATTTCAAACTCACAAGCACTTAACATTAATTAAAACACTTCAAAAGAAGGACACATTTAAAGAATAAAAACACTCCAAGATGGACAAAAACATTGGCCCTAAGAATGGAATCACTTCAACAGAAATGCCATGATTTCATCTAGGATGTGCCTGCTTGTGTGTTTTGTGTTTTTTTTATCCGTCTGTGCGTTTAAGTGTATGTTTGTAACAATCTTTCATATGTGTGTGTTTATGTGTGTGTAAGTGTGGATTCTATATTTATTTTTTTTCTCTTCCTGTCTTCTGCCTACAGTTTGTGACATTTTCTGTACAAGTACAACAATTTCTCACATTAAGCAATGTATTATCTTTTAATTTATAGGATGCAGGAAACTTACCTGCACTGACCACTGTCCAGCATGACAGCACATACACAAGCATAAACATTCTCTCAATTAATTAGTAGTCCAGCAGTCTTCAGAAAAACAGGTTGTGTTTGATCATCATTGTCAGTTGTTAACCGTTCAAAGGTCATCTGGCACTTTCTTAATAGGGAAGACAATGAAGTGAACTGTTTAGTTGTTTAGTTCTGGCTTGTCCCTTTTTACTTTCGCTTGCAGACATCTCCACTGAGTGCGCTCTATCCTCACTAATGTGACTACAATGTTTAAACAGACAATGGCCTCGAAGTCCTTGATTTCTGGTTTAGTCAGTTCTTTTAGAATTAGTTAAATTAATGTCTATGTCAGCATGACTCAAATGATTGGTACAATTTCGACCCTTCTAAATTACCCGTGTCTCTCTAAATTTCACAAACAAGCTAAAACAAGTCAAGTTACTGTTATTTATATAGTGCTTTTTGTACAATACAGATTGTGTCAAAGCAGCTTTACAGTATTAAACAGGAAAATAGTGCATTGAAGTTACCAATACTGCATCAGTGACAGAAATGGAGAGAAAAAATGCCTTGGGAGAAACCAGCTCAGTTGGGGGGCCAGTTCTCCTCTGGCCAGACGAAACCAGCAGTTTAATTCCAGGCTGCAACATTGTATTATGTCATAATGTCAATTATGTCCACTAGGAAATATTGTGGAATGATTTGAATATTTTAATCCAAAAACAAATCCTTTTTCATTGAGTGTTTTTTATAGAGGTAATTTTTTATGTTTTATTTATTTAAAACGTTGGTTCTTAATCCTGGTACTGGGGGATTGTATTTTAAGATGCATAATAGGCCTATATATCCAACTTCCATATCTGTAATTTTCCAATTTATGTATATTTTGAATAGGTCACAGTGAGAAAACCTCCAGATTAGTGTATTCCCGAAGACTTTAAAACAGGGTTCGTCAAATCTTGCCCATTCGCTGCAGACAGGGGTAGACGTGATTTGGGGGCCCTAAGCAAATTCCAGGTATGGGGCTCTAACACAAAAACTGTGTTTTTATATGCCTTATGTTGCTCACTCACTCTCATAGTTTATTTATCCCTAATTAACTAGTCAACCTGACTAATAATTGGTCAACCTGATGCTGTTCTATATCCAGATTAAGCTACCTTCTTTTTTTTTAGGTCAAAAAAGAAAAAAAAAATGCTTGCATTTGTCCATGTAATAAATTGTAAACTTTTTCAACCTTATTACAAACATGAAATTATCCATGCAACTCATTCCATATTCCAAGTGTTCTGAAGGCATACGACAGGGTTTGCTGAGAAATAAATAAAAAATGTAATAAATTATTACAGTTTTTCACGATTGCTTAGGCACAATTTTAAAAACAAGGCTCATTTTGTCAAAACCCTACACACAATTCACACATCTACACACACAAGTAGCAGAACATCTCAGATCTTTTGCAAAATGAAACACTTAATTAAAAACTGTACAATAATTTAACAAAAGCCAGTTTTGGTACCATATGGTGCATGGTTCATACAGTCGGATTCTGTTTGAACCACTTACACACTCCTGTTCTCAATTTTAAACACTTGTAACATTTCTACCTTTCTAACGATACAGTCTGGGTTTGATTTTTTTTCTTTTTTTTTTTGAGATATTGTTAAAGAATATGAATATATTGTCCAAACAAAACACATGAGACAAGTATTGCACCTTGATGAAAGTATTTCAGTACGTGTAAAATCCTTCAGTACATCATTGCAATTAGGCTGCATTTTGCACCAAAAACCAGAACATATTGTAAATACAATATAGTGCATAAACATTTGTGGAGAAAAAAACACCCTAGCATCATCTCTACATGTAGCTGGATATGGGCACTTTGTCCACATTACAACCAATGTCCACCCTCGCAAGACGACAAGGGAAGAATTTTCTCGAATGGCCACTCCATCTTTGTCCAGACTCTGCTTCTATTACAGTTTTTTACAATCGTTTTTGCACTAATAACAGAACCGTAATGTCATTTTTCAAAACTCTAAACACATAATTCACAACCAATGATCAAAATGCACATTTTTCAAACCACTTAACAAATTTTTCAAATGCTTGGATACAATACATATAAGCCAAAGATCATTTGTTCATTGAACTTAAATCACCTGTTCAAAATGACACAACTTAACATCAAAGTATTACCATTTCAAAATGCAACTCACACATTACATCTGAGATGAGTGTGCATTCATTTCATTATAAAGTAATAAATTCATTATAAAATGATAAGTAACTGTTGCATTACCCTTGAAGCATAGCTTTTATGGAAAATAGTGCATGTTTCAGGATAGATCATTTGACACCAGTTACCACAGAATATGACCCAGATGAACTACACTACACTTTCAGAAAAAACGGTACAAAACTATACCTTTTAGGGTACAAGTAGCTGTCACTGGGGTGTTACCAAGGGTACAATTTTTTGGGTACATAATTGTACAATAAGGACCCATTGTGTACCTTTAAAGGTACCTTTATGTTTTGTTGCCCAGGAACAAAATTGTACCTCTTCCGGTTTTTTTTTTTTTTTTTTTTTTTACGGTGTATCTATGGATGTCATATTTCATTCTTTATCAGATATGGTTTCTATGGCCCCATGTACCTCTTTTACAGAACACATTTTCATATTCAACATTACTGAATGCAAGATGTCATTTTTATGTTATTGCTTTTGTGGTTTTAATGAGTTAATGGCTACCCTGGTAAAAAAAAAAAAAGAATGTATAAAGAACGTTGGTACACAAATTAGCCCTGCTGAAAAAAAAAAAAAAAACATCCAAAACCAGCCTAGGCTGTTTGGCTGTTTTTAGCTGGTCA
Source organism: Garra rufa (assembly GCF_049309525.1). Taxonomy (NCBI): domain Eukaryota; kingdom Metazoa; phylum Chordata; class Actinopteri; order Cypriniformes; family Cyprinidae; genus Garra; species Garra rufa. The sequence continues at coordinate 40,497,383 of NC_133373.1, forward strand.
TAGCTGGTCAGCAGGCTGGTTTTAGATGGGTATTGGCCACTTTTCTGTCTGGTCAGGCTGGGAAACCAGCTAAAACCAGCCTGACCAGGCTGGGAGACCAGCTAAAACCAGCTAAGACCAGCCAACCAGCCTAGGCTGGTTTTAGCAGGGTTTTTTTTTCAGCAGGGTACAGTATACTGTAAACTGTATTCTGTACCCTGCTGAAAAAAAAAACAGCTAAAACTTTGAATCTAAATTTTTCCTTTAGAAAACCTATGCTGAGATTTATTTTATCAGTAAATTCCACATTACAGTATTCCAATGATACCACTGTGTCTGTACTGTTCTCAGTCTAAAGTAAAAAAAATGAAACCTGAATCACATATGTGACCCTGGACCACAAAACCAGTCTTAAGTCGCTGGGGTATATTTGTAGCAATAGCCAAAAATACATTGCATGGGTCAAAATTTTTTTTTTTTCTTTTATGCCAAAAATCATTAAGAAATTAAGTAAAGTTCATGTTCCATGAAGACTTTTTGTAAAATTCCTACTGTAAACATATCAAAATGTAATTTTTGATTAGTAATATGCATTGTTAAGAACCTAATTTGGACAACTTTAAAGGTGATTTTCTCAGTATTTTTGATTTTTTTGCATCCTCAGATTTCTGATTTCAAATAGATGTATCTCGGCCAAATATTGCCCTATCCTAACAAACCATACATCAATAGAAAGCTTATTTATTGAGCTTTCATATGATGTATAAATCTCAGTTTTGTCAAATTTAACCTTATGACTGGTTTTGTGGTCCAGGGTCACATATTTTGTACAACTATATTTAATGATTGTACTAGCAAAAACACATTGAAACTATGGGTAACTTGTGTATGGGTGATCTAAAGTAATGTTCCTATAATATTTCATAATAAATTCGTTTTTTGAAACAATGCTTCTGCTAATGCAAGGCTTCTTTAAAGATATGAACGCAATATGCAAAGTTTTGAACACTGGACAGCCTGTGTTACAAATAATGACGGTTTTGAGTTTTGTATCTAGAGTTTTGAAAAATGACATTAAGGTTCAGTTATTAGTGCAAAAACGATTGTAAAAAACTGTAGGTCACACAGGCCTCCTCCAGAGCTTGAATGAGGGGTATAACATAGAGATCTTAAACCGTCCACTGCCATGCGTAAGGGAAAAAGGAAAAGAAGGGAGAGTGTTGTGGAAGGTACTGTAATAATGGAACAAGTTTCTGGTTGCATTAGTCCAATACATCTAGTAAGTCTCTAAATAAAATGTACACCTTAAAAAATATATATATATATACTAATAATAATAATAAAAACTTAACATATAAAAGATACCTTTGTTTTAAAACAAATGCTCACCATCTGTTTGATGGCTCGATCTTTTAATGAAGCTGCTCTGATAGAGGGGTAGCGCATCCTAACAGGTTCGATAAGGCCAGCGGAATGCGCTACCACCTCCATAAATAAGGTCAAATACATAATTAAGGAGGGGAATTCATGAGTGTCAAGGTTCAGGTAAAGATGAGAGGCGAGGACTCAATGATGCAGGAGATGGGGCTTTTATTATCAATAAAAATTAAACAAACAAGAACAAAAACTACCCCGAGGGGGAAAAAACTAGCTGGCTGGCAACACAGCCGGGCAGAATGAGGTAGGGCTTGACACAGCAGGACAGGACACGAATGATGACAAACTGGCCCAGGACTAGGGATGGGTCGCTCGACACCCAGTTTCGACACACGTGTCGAGTTTTCGACACGCTAGTGCTTCGAAACAGTGTTTCGGAGCATTGCTTGAAATGAGGCTGTCACGTGACCTGTGGAAATGAAGCTTTGTTTCCTCACTGACACGTCATTAAGGCTCAAACACACAGCGCGACGATTGCGCTATCCCATACCCGCTGTCCATTTTATTCCAATGTTATAATTATATCCATAATTGTCATGTCTTTATGTTTTTTTACATGGTGTATTATTATAAAAAAATATATAATAAAAACAATGACGTTTGAATGTCTGTTGTATGAATGTAAATTAAAACACCTTGCGGTCTCAACCACTGTCCCAAAATGAATAAAAGTCCTTCCTCAACTACAAACTTGTTTGCTGCTTGTAAACGCCGTCCTTGTGAACGCCGTCCTCAGCTCACATTGCTTGTTTAATATCAATATGGAAAATGCACGCAAGAGACCCCGTTCTCAAGTGTGGGAACACTTCAGTCTGGACAGTCCTAATAAAGTTTCATGCTTAATATGTGAATCAGTAAAAAAAGGAGCCGCTTAAGCTCCAGCACAGCAGAACAAATAATATTCTTGAATAAAAATATGTAGTTGCATTTGTGTGTGTATTTTTTTTATTTTTGGTGTTGTTTTTGTACAACGTACATGTTTGTGATGTTTTGTAAAGAACACAGAAAAATGGAGCAATGAAAAACAAAAAATCACACATGCCTAGGTCTCTATGTAGAAGGGGGAATGTTTGATGTGAGTACAAATGAAAAACAGAAAGTCTTTATTGCCATTATACTGTCCAAAAAAAAGGGGGGGGGGACTCTACACACACACACACACACACACACACACACCACCATCTTGCTAATTACATATGTTTATTAAATACACAAACACAATCTTACACTGAACAAAACACTTCAATGGCACAGCTGGTGTAGAGATTTTTTTTGACCACCAGATGGAGAAGTAGAGCACTGTGTCAAAAAGCTTCGAAGCATCAACGCAGTTTGTAGTAAAAGCTTCACTGCTTCGGAAGCTTCGTTCGGCACATCCCTACCCAGGACTGCAAACACAAGGAGTATAAGTAGGGAGCAAATGAGGCAGGAAACGAGGGAAACACAGGTGGGGCAAATTAACCAATAATGAGGAAACAAGATGGGTGGGGTCAAGACAATAGACATGAGAGCACATGGCACAAGAAACCAATCAAGACAAAAACCATGTGCTCACACAAAACAAAAACACAAGCACATGGCCAGCAATACAAAATCACAAGCCATGTGCTTGAACAAAACAAGACATGAACACACAGCTAATGAGAAAACTCATAAGCTGCGTGTTCACACAAAACATGACATGAAAGCACGCAGCTGAAAACAAGCCACGTGCAACACCACAAGCATACGGCCCGAGAAAACTCAAGACCGCACTCTCCCACAGCAGGACAGAACATGGAGTGTGAGTGTCCGAACCCCGGCACGATACAAAAACTCAACTAGACATGAGTGCCGGGATCCGAACACCACACTCCAACAAGAAACAAGGCACGCCGACATGAAAACAAGACATGACGGGAGTGTCAGGGCTCTTTCACAAAACCACAAGAAAACTAGACCGAAGTGACAGAACCCTGACACATGAGTACAAAAGATCAGGAGGCCAGTTTATTGCCTCATCTGAAGGCCACTCCTTTTTACAGCTGCCGGATTACGAGGTCCGGAATCTGCCTTGTTGGATTAGGACGTTGGATCCCATAGGTACATGTCAGGGAAAGGAAGGAAATTAATGACCAACGAAAGTCAGGAGGCCAGTTTAATGCCTCATCCAAATGACACTCCTTTTTTACATGGGCCGGTATTAGCCTGGGTTTTCCCATGCTGCCTTGCCCGCAGGGCAATTTTATTCACGCTGCTAGGCAGCCTGGAGTCCATGGACCAAATTTTCACCTCAGATAGGGAACAAATCACAGAACCGGGAGGGAGCAGCAAGACGATGACGCCTTCTATGCGACTCACCGGAGCAGTGTGTTTATAACTATGGATCCAGCATGGCGGCAGACGCAAAGTTATCTTTCGATGCAGCCTTAAATGGTGTTCTAAATAGTTTAGAACACCATTGTGTGCACACAACTGTCTGACTCTTTGTCTTCTTCCTTGTCGAATTTCTGTCACTCTACAGTCATGGCCAAAAGTTTTGAGAATTACATAAATATTGGAAATTGGAAAAGTTGCTGCATAAGTTTTTATAATAGCAATTTGCATATACTCCAGAATGTTATTTCACGAGTTCACACTCTCATATAATGTGAAAAGGCAAAATGGTAAGCATTTTTTGGCATGCTGTCCGAGGGGAGGGCTCCGAGCTCGGGATGGAGCCCGAACCCGGAGAACTCCCCCCCCTTCCCGAACTGGGATGACTTAAATGGAGAGTGAGGTGTTGGGGTGGGGGTGGGATGCTGGAAAACCGTCGTGGAACGGAGGTGAGCTGGCTGTATTTATGTACCCATTGAGCTTGTTAAGGTGATTGGCTGATGAGCTTCACCTGGCCAGGTTGATTATCTGATCATGCTCCTCCTGAACCTTGTTAATAAAACATCATGAAGAGTGATCAGATGAATTGCATAGTCCTTCTTTGCCATGAAAATTAACTTAATCCCGAAAAAAAAAACTTTCCACTGCATTTCATTGCTGTCATTAAAGGACCAGCTGAGATTTTTTTTATTATTTTATTTTTTTCAAGCAAATAGTGTAACAGCAGAAAAAAAAAAGAAAATACATAATAAGAATAATAATAGTAATAATAATAACTTATATGCTTATGCTTGAAATGGAGTGGGGAGAAGTAAAACTTATTGAACCCCACCCCAGTCTGTCAAAGAATACAAACAAAATAGAATACAAACAAAATAGCTGCTTCCTACTTCAACTATCTCAAAGAGAGAAGGAAAAATAAAATTATTTATATATATATATATATATAAAATAAATAATAGTAATAATAATACCTCATTAAGAAACAGTATTATAGTTACACATATGCAAAACCACACATACATACTATACATATTCATACAGATATTAACTCAAGTAACAATGAATATCGAATACCAACAATGGTAGATGGAATACCACAAGGGTACATAACAATGCCGAACAGCTACCAACAATGGTAGACGTAATACCATAAAGGTAAATAACAGCTAATCCAACACTCCATCATGATCATAGATCATTTCAGTAATCGTCTTGTTAACTCAGGTGAGGCTGTTGACGAGCACAAGGCTGGAGATCATTATGTCAGGCTGATTGGGTTAGAATGGCAGACTTGACATGTTAAAAGGAGGGTGATGCTTGAAATCATTGTTCTTCCATCGTTAACCATGGTGACCTGCAAAGAAACGCGTGCAGCCATCATTGCATTGCATAAAAATGGCTTCACAGGCAAGGATATTGTGGCTACTAAGATTGCACCTAAATCAACAATTTATAGGATCATCAAAAACTTCAAGGAATTAGGTTCAATTCTTGTTAAGAAGGCTTCAGGGTAGGGATGCTCATTTCGGTTAATTTTCCTGACCGACAACCGCTGCTCGTTATCCGATCATTAACCGTTAACTGATAAAATTAGAATAATAAATTCGTTTAAAATAAAAATAGAATGCACGAGTATCTGTGATGATACATAAAAATACAAGCAAATGTTTTATTTTAACGTGCAAACAGCAGCATACAGAGCAACAACAAAAACTGCATTCATATACTCAAATTATCACGCATCAGCAGAGCTTCTGAGAACAGGGAAAATCAGAATGAAAAAAAAAAAAGAATAATATAAATAGGTCTACACTAAATATGTATAAATTAAATAACTACCTAATTAAGATGACAAAACTAAAACACACTGAATCCTTCTATGCGCTTTGAAGAAAGGTACCGGTCTTGTTCTTCTCGTCGGACATAAAAACATAGCAGGCCAGCCAATACCTCAGTTTTTAACATGTGGACATGCTACACGGATAGACTGGGACGCTGTCTGTTCACTCTTAGATCCGTGACAAAAACACTTCACAAAAATCCTTTCAATTTGCGGTTCGGGTCTTTTCATCCACTAGTCATATGTGGAGAAACGTGTTTTCACAGCGTTCAATAGCCAATCACAGACATTTCTGTTGATTACATTATCGCAGTGGCCAATCAGAGGCGGCTATGTTACGATCCACTCACCACTCAAAGTGCCGGTTTCAGTTCTGCTGAATTCTATACCTCCACGAACTCTCTCATTAAAACAAAGAAAGTGTAGACATGATGTAAATAAGAGATTCGTTGTACAGAGTAAAGCTTATTTTATTACTTTTTATTAACTTTGTGAGATTGCGATTAACTACAGTAATGTATGAGTGACAGCTTTCCAGTGATTGTAAGGGGAGCGCGCACTTTTTGGACTATAATTAGTTCAGAATTTGAATACATTTATTCATGGATTCACTCTCTGATAACCCAATATCGCCATTGCCATCGTGTTGCATATAGGCTACTACATGAGTTACACAAACTAAGAGAAGGTAAAGCAGGT
>NC_133373.1:40504195-40525759 GCF_049309525.1 Garra rufa
ATATATAATTTTTTTTTTTTTTTTAAACCGTTTAACTGATAGTACTAATCGGTTAAAATTCTTACTGACGGTTAACGGTTAAACGGTCAATATGAGCATCCCTACTTCAGGGTGTCCAAGAAAGGACAGCAAGCGCCAGGATCGTCTCCTAAAGAGGATTCAGCTGCGGGATCAGAGTGCCACCAGTGCAAAGCTTGCTCAGGAATGGCAGCAGGCAGGTGTGAGCGCATCTGCACGCACAGTGAGGCGAAGACTTTTGGAAGATGGCCTGGTGTCAAGAAGAGCAGCAAAGAAGCCACTTCTCTCCAAAAAAAAACATCAGGGACAGATTGATCTTCTGCAAAAAGTATGGCGAATGGACTGCTGAGGACTGGGGCAAAGTCATATTCTCTGATGAAGCCTCTTTCCGATTGTTTGGGGCATCTGGAAAAAGGCTTGTCTGGAGAAGAAAAGGTGAGTGCTACCATCAATCCTGTGTCATGCCAACAGTAAAGCATCCTGAGACCATTCATGTGTGGGGTTGCTTCTCATCCAAGGGAGTGAGCCATGAATAAAGAATGGTACCAAAACACCCTCCAACAGAAACTTCTTCCAACAATCCAACAACAGTTTGGTGATCAAATGCACCTGTGCGTAGCTCATAGCCAATCGTTTCAATTATACCGGATGACGTATGTACAGTTGTGGCCAAAAGGTTTGAGAATTACACAAATATTAGTTTTCACAAAGTTTGCTGCTAAACTGCTTTTAGATCTTTGTTTCAGTTGTTTCTGTGATGTACTGAAATATAATTACAAGCACTTCATACATTTCAAATGCTTTTATGGACAATTACGTGACATTTATGCAGAGAGTCAGTATTTGCAGTGTTGGCCCTTCTTTTTCAGGACCTCTGCAATTCGACTGGGCATGCTCTCAATCAACTTCTGGGCCAAATCCTGACTGATAGCAACCCATTCTTTCATAATCACTTCTTGGAGTTTGTCAGAATTAGTGGGTTTTTGTTTGTCCACCAAAATTTCAACATTTTGGTCCCCGAGCCACTTATCACTTTTGCCTTATGGCACGGTGCTCCATCGTGCTGGAAAATGCATTGTTCTTAGACATTCGTAGCGCCCAATAAACGGCTCTGGGCATTCGTAAACCACGCCTCAAATACGAGAAAATGAACATGTGGTTCCCAGACAACGAATCATGACTTTGTCATGACGTGTTTTGGCGTTAGCCAGGCTAGGGCGGAATAAGGCTTCATCATAAAGTCGCTATTTTTCGAAGTCAGAAGTCATTTTTGTTATATTTGGACCCACAAAGTACATGCCAGGTAATAAACAACCCCTGCTGGCTGGACTACAACTATCTCCAACAGGAAACTAATTTTACACAAAGGGTCTCCAAACCATGTACAGACCAGGCTTGGGCCTGCTTAGCTTAAGGGAGGAACCAGCATCTGACTACTGCAAGCAACAGTTGAACTTGCTCTCTTTTATTTAATAAAGCTGCACTGATAGAGGAGTTGCACATCCTGACAGGCTCTATAAGGCCAGCGGAATGTGCTACCACCTCCATAAATGAGGTCAAATTCATCATTGAAGTAGGGAATTAATGACCGCAGAAAGTCTGGAGGCCAGTTCAATGCCTCATCCAAAGGACACTCCTTACAGGGGGCGGTTTAAGGCTTTATCAAAAAGCCTCCAGCAGCAAACTAGTTATCCCCGAAAGGAATCCTGGAATCTACCTTGTTGTATTAGGACTTTTTTACCCATAAGTACATGTCAGGGAAAGAGCACCCCCTGCTGGACGGACTAGTTTTTCACAAAGGTAACGCATCCTGCCAGGCTCAATAAGGTCAGCAGAATGAACTACCACCTCCATAAATGAGGTCAAATTCACCATTAAGGTAGGGAATTAATGACCACAGAAAGTCAGGAGGCCAGTTTAATGCCTCATGCGAAGGACACTCCTTTTTACAGGGGCCGGATTAAGGTTTCATAACAACATTTGCTCCTTTTCACGGCCTGGAATCCGCCTCGTTGTATTAGGACGTTTGATCCCATAGGTACATGTCAGGGAAAGAGCCCCCCCTGCTGGCCAGACTAGTTTTTCACAAAGGTAGCGCATGCTGCCAGGCTCTATAAGGTCGGCGGAATGCGCTACCACCTCCATAAATGAGGTCAAATTCATCATTAAGGTAGGGAATTAATGACCACTAAAGGTCAGGAGGCCAGTTTATTGCCTCATCCGAAAGATGCTTCTTTTTACAAGGGCCGGATTAAGGTTTCATAAAAACATTTGCTCCTTTTCAAGGCCCGGAATCTGCCTCGTTACATGGGGCGGTTTAATGCTTCATCAAAAGTCTTACACCGCAGAAGTCATTTTTGTATATCTGGACTTTTGGAACCTAAAGTAAATGTCAGGGAATGAGCAAACCCTGCTGGCTGGACTAAAGCTATCTCCAGCAGGAAGCTAGTTTTCCACAAATGGTCTCCTATCCATGCATAGAGCAGGCTGGGGCCTACTTAGCTTTAGAGAGTAACCAGAAACTGACTACTGCAAGCAACAGTCAAACTGATTCTTTTGGGATGAATGAAGCTGCTCTGATAGAGGGGTAGCGCATCCTGACAGGTTCAATCAGGCCAGCGGAATGTGCTACCACCTCCATAAATGAGGTCAAATTCACCATTAAGGTAGGGAATTAATGACCACAGAAAGTCAGGAGGCCAGTTTAATGCCTCATGCGAAGGACACTCCTTTTTACAGGGGCCGGATTAAGGTTTCATAAAAACATTTGCTCCTTTTCACGGCCTGGAATCCGCCTCGTTGTATTAGGACGTTTGATCCCATAGGTACATGTCAGGGAAAGAGCCCCCCCTGCTGGCCAGACTAGTTTTTCACAAAGGTAGCGCATGCTGCCAGGCTCCATAAGGTTGGCGGAATGCGCTACCACCTCCATAAATTAGGTCAAATTCATCATTAAGGTAGGGAATTAATGACCAGTAAAGGTCAGGAGGCCAGTTTATTGCCTCATCCGAAAGATGCTTCTTTTTACAAGGGCCAGATTAAGGTTTCATAAAAACATTTGCTCCTTTTCAAGGCCCGGAATCTGCCTCGTTACATGGGGCGGTTTAATGCTTCACCAAAAGTCTTACACCGCAGAAGTCATTTTTGTATATCTGGACTTTTGGAACCTAAAGTACATGTCAGGGAATGAGCAAACCCTGCTGGCTGGACTAAAACTATCTCCAGCAGGAAGCTAGTTTTCCACAAATGGTCTCCCATCCATGCACAGAGCAGGCTTGGGCCTGTTTAGCTTTAGAGAGTAACCAGAATCTGACTACTGCAAGCAACAGTCAAACTTATCCTTTTGGGATGAATGAAGCTGCTCTGATAGAGGGGTAGTGCATCCTGACAGGTTCAATCAGGCCAGCGGAATGTGCTACCACCTCCATAAATGAGTTCAAATTCACCATTAATGTAGGGAGTTAATGACAACAGAAAGTCAGGATGTCAGTTTAATGCCTCATGCGAAGGACACTCCTTTTTACAGGGGCCGGATTAAGGTTTCATAAAAACATTTGCTCCTTTTCACGGCCTGGAATCCGCCTCGTTGTATTAGGACGTTTGATCCCATAGGTACATGTCAGGGAAAGAGCCCCCCCCTGCTGGCCAGACTAGTTTTTCACAAAGGTAGCGCATGCTGCCAGGCTCTATAAGGTTGGCGGAATGCGCTACCACCTCCATAAATGAGGTCAAATTCATCATTAAGGTAGGGAATTAATGACCAGTAAAGGTCAGGAGGCCAGTTTATTGCCTCATCCGAAAGATGCTTCTTTTTACAAGGGCCAGATTAAGGTTTCATAAAAACATTTGCTCCTTTTCAAGGCCCGGAATTGAGGAAGATTTTTATTGATTAAAATCAAGTATAATCAATGTGACGATGCCCATTTATACATCAAGTTATTTCACTATTAAAATCATGCATTGCCTCTGTGAATGTGCAGATACACCTAATATGCTTAAGCTGCACATCCCTGGTTCGACCTTAGACACAAGCTATAGGAGGGGGGCCTCCACCTTAACTAAGCTGCACATTCCTGGTTTGACCTTAACGTAAATGGCTAATGACAAGTCAACTGGAGGCACGGCCTAAAATGGGAACATTAACAAGACAAGTAAACTGGAGGCACGGCCAAAAATGAGAACATTAACCATATGTATGAAATGTACAGAACACGCCTTGAAGAAAAATATATAAAAGAGGACACCAATAGAGATCGGGTAGATTCTCCTGCAGGGTTTCTCATTCTTTGTTACTTTGTTAATAAAGTCTTATCTTCTGGCTTCAAAACCCCAAGACTTATGTGATCTTTCAAAGTAGCGAGGGAAAAACCACCTCATATTGGCGTCACGAACAGGATGGAAAGGAGCACGGGTGAAAGACCATTTTGGGCTGTCAGGACTGAGCAACGCAAACAGTGGCCACTAAAAAAGGTAGGCAGTTTTTGCTTACATAATTAGTTTGTGTTGTTTAGCCAGGTCTGCCCAGGGTGGTAAGAACACTCAGATATTTGCTATTCCAAATTTAAAAAGAACAAAAAAGGGGTTTTGATTCCAAAAGAACTAAATGCATGCATTGATCTGTGTTTTCTGTTGTTTTGGTTTTGAAGGGAATAGGGAATACAGATTTTAATATTTTTATAAGTGTAAAGTTTATGTTAGATGATTAAAGTGTTAAAGGAGAAGTCCTAGTCAAAATACCTACAAGAGGTAGGCATTAAATCCTGCAAGGGTTGCCTTCATTGTGTAGAGGAAGTGAATCAATGAGACAGAGCGCAAACTTGCCAGATTGTTCCCTTGTGTTGAGGAAGTGTATCAGGGAATATTAAGTTGTTTTAAGTGTATTTGATTTGTTTTGTGTAAGAGTTGAATATGATCTGTGTTTATTGTTAAGTGGGCCTTGAGGATAGCAATAAACGTGAAGCAGATAAAGTAAAGTCCTATGGATACCGCTCTTTTATAGAGGTCTGCACGGATAGGCAAAGAAAGTCCTATGGATACCGCTCTGTAGAGGCGTTAGGAAGTTACAGAGGTCTGAACGGGTAGGCAAAAAGTCCTGCAGGGTACTGCTTTTTTACTATTTGAGGAAAAGTTTCAGTGAAAGAGCGAGTAGAACTGACAGGTCACTCAAGAGGAGTGTAGAGTAGTCTGTGTGTGTGTGTGTGTGTGTTAAGGTCTGTGTCTGCGTGATTGTAAGGTCTGAGGGATTGCAGCTGTGTGAGATAATAAACTCTGTATCTTGTGAACGGTGACTGCGTGACCCTCCTGTGTTACACAGAGAGAACGTAGTTAGTGTTTCGCTTGAGAAAAGTAAGTGAGCCCTGTAAAATAAAGGGACATAGTTTAAATATATATGAGCCCTATTATTAAAGGGACATTATTTAAAGTCTGAGTGTGCATGAGCCCTGTTGATGATAAAGGGACACAAGTGAATGTGGACATGAGCCCCATGTGAATAAAGGGATTGGTATGAATATTACTTGTTTAAAATTATTTAGGAAGGGTTAAAAAGGCTGAGAGGTAAAATTTTGTATCAAGAAAAAGTTGCTGATATTGCTGTTTGGTATTATTTAAATATAAACTGTTTAAATCATCATTCAGAGAATCTATGGTGAATTGATTATTTAACATTTTCATAAATATATTTAAAAGGGAAAACATTTGTAAATTTGAGTCTTGAGTGGGAAGCAATTAAAAGATAAAGGCTTTCTGTACCAAACAATTATGGCAGCAACACCCGAAGACCTTTTGAGTTCAAAGTATCCCTTGGGTAAAAACGGTATGGGTCAAAAACAAAAGAAAAAAAAGAGAAAGAGAAATAGAAGTGTTAGCACTCTTCAAAAAAGAAGGAGAGAACTTACTGAAAAATAAAAACTCCATAAAAGGGGGAACCAGATGAGTGTACCCCTTCCGGACCAACACTAGTGTGGTCGGATTGCAGAGAGAGCCCTTAATAATAGGGAGTAATAGATAATAATAAATAAAGAAAATGTTGGTTTAAAAATGATAAAAGCAATAGACTTTGCAAAGTATTATAGTAAGAGATTAATTAAAATAAGATTTATTATTTAAAGATTTATCTTAATAGATGAATAAATAAGATTGCACGTGCTTAAGAATTTAATATTTTATTCTGAAGATGGCTAAAATTTGTATCTTGTTTTCCCTGGGAGACAGTATGGAAGTTAATCCATTACAGAGTTTCAGAGATTTGGGGTTGAATTAACTAAAAGATAACTTGTGTACTGCAATGTTGAATAAGAATAAGATTGGGTGACCAAGTTAATAGAACCATATATATTAGTTAAAGGCCATATATATTTTACAATATAAGGGAACTTGGTGATTAAATATATGTTGGTTGGGAAAAATGAATTCAGCATTACTAGATTATTCTGAACAATCTATGTGAATGTAAAAGAAAAATGAGGATGGAAATCTTTAATTTACAACGCATGCCTTGCTGTTGTAGAAAGAAGGATTATTTTTGTTTATTATATAGATAATGGAGGTAGCTATTTTCTGCATTTTGCAAAGAAGAAACTGCTTGCTATTTTCGCAATGAAGAACTTGCTTTACTAAAATAGAATAAGGGAACTGCTGTTTTCAACCAGATGAAACTGACCATTTAAGAAAGATTTGGCTGAAAAGTGAAATTTAGTTAGAGCTGATTGCTCAGACAATTGAGGTCATCGTTTACTAAGATCCAATTTGATTAATGCAGTCTCTTGAGTGTTCAAATTTCAGATGACGTCTGGAACAGTGCCTTGACAAAGGAAAGCAAAGAACTGGAGTCTGTCTAACACTGTGGCAAGAGGCAAAGACAAGGCTGCCGAGAGAAGAAGAGGGAGGGGCTGATGGACTTTCAACCTCCTCCTGAAAGAGGAGCGCACACTCCTGTATGGAGAAAGGCTGACTTATTGCAGGAAAAGGTGAATCTTTCACTTGAGACTTTTCCTGAGGATGAAGAGAACATCCGGAAATGCAAAACTCTGGCAGGATCAAGCAAAAGCCAGATTGAGGAGAAGCAGAGAAACAACAGAGACCATACAACCCAACATCAGGCCTTTGGCTGCCATTACAGACTGACGACACAGTGCAACAGCTAAACAGCTTCAACAGACTGATGATCTACAGAAAAGAACTTCCATCACTTCCCATCGTGTGCACAGGTGCTGCATATCTAATGATCACTACAGAGACTGCTTCAAATTTGGTTAATTAATTTAGGAACTTAATATTGACTATTCACTGGTCTCACAGCAGTTCTTTGAATTCTGTGTCTTAACTAACATTCTTAATCTGCTTTTCATTAGGTACCAGTCCAGCCTTATGCCTTGAAAAAGGAATTTAGACAGAAGTGGATGTTTGACTAATCAATCAGATAAAAATGGAGCTGGATTTGGCATAGAGAGGGGTATTTCATTAACCTACTAGGGAAATATACAACTTAATTATCGATAACAATGCTGAGCTTATATGAAAAAAAAGGGGGCAGACAAGATGTCTAATAGGAAAAATAGAGATGATAAAATAAAAAGTTGGTCACTCCATTTTGTTTAAGGGATATTTTGGGGCTAGATTGAAAAACAATAAATAAAATAATAATAACTACAAAGTTCCAAAATCATGAAAATCACAAAGGCTGTCAATACTGGGGGAAATGAGATAGAAATGTTGATATCCATGGATCCTAGATTATGCAGAGATCTCTTATGCTCTTTTCAAAGAAGCTCATGAGCAATAACAAAAATTATATGACAAAAATTTAAAGCAGAAATTTAAAATTTGTAAAATCATTCAGTTCATGATGTGCTGAGCTTGCACAAAAATAAGAATTGGTTTTAGCCAAATAGGGGGATGTGTGAATGGATGTGAACAAGTATGAATGAGGGTGAGGGATTGTGTGATGTAGGGTGAAAGATGTGTCTGACGAGACACTGGAGCATATCAATTATTTTGCCAAAACAGCTGTATGCAAATATTGAAATGTGGGCCCACAGGGCAAATTATGCCCAGTAAAATAATGACCATGGATGAATTTGGTCAAGTTTCCTGGTCAGCACCTAGGTTATTGTTGTGGCAAGGAAAGAAAAATGCCACACATGCGCAGCGTATTATATGGGAAGGCAAAGCAAGTACAGCTTGCTCTGTCCACCCCACAGCTTACTTTCTTTTCAGCATATCATGATACAGCTGATTCTGTGTCAAAATGAAAAATATTGTTTTTGTGACTGTTAACATGAATAAAGTGGGTTGAGTGTTTTCCAGGTTGAAAGGCCTATGCTACTGAGCAAGATAGGCCTAAGAAATTATCCAATGGTAGTAGGACAATGATAGTTGTATAACAAAGTGAAAACTGAATTTGCAAAATTGTTGAGAATAAATTGGAAATTAATTAAAACTAGTAACAATGCAATTAATGTAATATAAACTACAATCTTTAGTATAAAAGGGGGTATTAACCCAGCTCATTATATTGATAGCAATGGATATGAGAGCCCAGGGGCCAGGACAGCCCTTAACCCACATGACATTTCCACAGGTCACACAAAGAATGATGACTGGCCAGATGGAAAATGAGCATGCAATGATATCACTAACAAAAATCTCTGAAGGTCTTCATTTACAGGCAACAGCAGTTCTATAAAGGCCAGGGAAAGGTTTGCCTCAGCAGCGAGTGAGCAGTTATGATCTCAAAGGAGAATCTTACAGCAGCAACATGGTTGCAGAGTGACACCTGGATCCAAATCTCCCACCTTAAAATACACCAACCAGTGTCAACAACCCTACACTGCATGAAGTGGGGGATTCGGGGCGTGCTAGCAACGATACTCCCTTGCCAACGAAGGAAAGACCATTGCAACGGCTCGCAAAGAGTCACCCTGGTGAAGATGGATTTATCAATAGATTTGCTAATGAAATTATCAAGATACATTGGAGAAGATGTAGGCCAACAAATAAAAGGAGGAAGTGGGAAAAGAATGAAACTTGGAACAGACAATGAAAGAGAATGCAAGAAGAGAAGACAAAGACGGAGAATGTGAGAAGGAAAGACAAAGACAGAGAATGATGCAGACATGTAAAATTGTGTCAGGAAGAACTTTTAATAGTATAAGGATTAGAGAGACAGGATCTTTTTACTTCTTCCCTGAAGTCAAGTATATGTGGAGGAGAAAAGTTTGGTCCTGCAGCACCGCCAGAGTGCTGTTCCATAATCTGGTCATTGGTAATAAAGCAGTGTGACCTACCTTAGTCACCAGATAGTGATACCGAATTATGAAGCTGCACTCTAAGTAAAGACATGAAAGGTGAGACTTAATAAGTCTCAAAGGGGGAAGGTTGAAGATTTTTATTGGTCAAACTAGAGAAAATCAGACAACATGCTTTGCATGCTGAGAAGCGAAGAGAGAGAAGAGAGAGGAAGAAGACGAGAGCGACAAAGAACAGTAAAGTGATTGACCAGCTGCCCCATGCCAAGGGGGACGTCTGGCTGACCTAGGTAAATGAACATACAGTGGTGTATGGGAGCTGAACACGCAGCAACTTCACTGTGTGGGAGTGATCATAGGTCAGTACAGGCCAACGAATGACAGCCACAAGGAAAAATACAATTAATGGCAGATCAAGAATTTGAATGTTATAAAAAGAAGGGGAATATTGATGTAGAGTAGGAAGATTCAAAGGAAAATGTATGGAAAATATGGAAAATACCGCAATGTAAAGAGGACTATTGAGAGATAAAGGAAGGCCCACCACCTATTTTTTATTAAATTGATATTGCATTGGCAGACATATGGTGGATGTGTGGACCAGAATATGGCCTCTTGTCAACATTACCATAAAAATGGTCAGGATTATGTACTAGGGTTATGCTATCACATAAAATGAGTTACATCGCTCTAGAAGAGAGAAAGAAAAAAAGCAAACTCAGAAGAGCCTATGAAACAGACCCTTCTGTTTATATTGATTCAATTGGTCAACCTAGAGGAATACCCAATGAGTTTAAAGCTATAGATGAAATCAAAGCAATGTTGGGCTTACATAACAAATAATACTGCACCTGGAGGAACATTTAGTGAAGTTATGGTTAAGTTAAAAATTTTAAGAACAGAAGTTAAAACAAATGCCGGAAGAGACAGTGAAAATTTTTTGATTTGAAATTAGGAGCATGGGGAGCAGGGTTTGCCAAATTGGGAATGTTCTTAGGAATTGCTATAATGGTATGAGGATTATTATTTTGCTGTGTACTACCTTTATTCAAATCCCTAATAATCAAAGCCACAGTTAAACAAATGGAAATGATAAAGTAACAAGGTGATGAAAAAATGAATCTGATTTAACACGAACGTTATCAGGACTTGCTTTACAAGACAGCATTAAGTTTGCAACTGGCAGATGAGGTTTTAAATACCTCCGATGAAGATTAGGAATGTATCTGTAATCCGAACCTTTGTATTATGATGTTATTTTGTTTCATATGTTACAAATTTGAATTTCTTTTACATTTACTCTGGATTTGCAAACATTCTACATAACTGTGACAGAAGGCTCAACCATTTGCGCGTACATGCTTTAAACAATTATCCTTTTATATTCAGTAGGAAAAGATAAATTAAGGCATCAGGGTCTTTTACTCCTTTCTAGTCAAATGTGAAGGGAGATGTTTGGCCTGATACCCCTTCAGAGTGTCGTGGCATGATTTAGCCCTTTGGTAACAAAACATATTGACTTTGGTTAGTCACTGAGTAGTAGTAACTGAAAAAAAAAAAAAAAGCTGAATCATGAAACAGCACTATGGGAAAAGTGAGACATAAAACGTCTCAAAGGGGGAAATGAGGAAGATTTTTATTGATTAAAATCAAGTATAATCAATGTGACGATTAGAGCCCTGCATTTGAGCCCGAGCCCGTCGGGGCCCGACTTTTTTTTGCCCCTAGGGCCGGGCTTCGGGCCAATTTTCACGTCATAACTTGCACGCATATCGGGCTTCGGGCCTGCTTTAGAAAAAAAAAAAAAAAAAAAAGTTTAATGAGATTTAATGCGTGCGTCCCCGGAAGCGCCAGTGATGCCTAACTCGCGCATAGCAGAGTATGAGCGGAGCGCGGAGTGGAGCGGTGTGATTTTGAATGGAGGAAAGAGCGGATTTTTTTAAAAGTCGGAGCGTCATGGTTTTCACTCTCTTCAAGAGCGCCCCACCACCGCTCCATCATGAGTACAATTCATGCCAATGGTCCATAATATAACTGCACATTAAGCAGGAAATCATATGTTAAACATGTTCAGCTTGATAGAGATGGATCACTCAAATCAGAAATAGTGTGATCTGTAGGTAAAATAACTGACGAAAACGTATTATTTTCATTACAAACTTTGCACTGGATAAAGCAGCATACTCTTTTAATGCTGACAATTATCAGCTGTGGTCGCTGGTCGGAACAAATATTGCACACTATGTTTGAAAATCTCCTGTTATTTTATTTTATTATATTTTATGAACAGGACTGTTACATTTCACACATACTTATTTATTTATTTATTTATTTATTTATTTTTTGACGCGGAGCGGTGTTTCTGATATCAGTGAGCGAGGAGTGGAGCTGGAGCAGAGCGATTATTAAATGCAAGGAGCGCGGGGGGAAATTGTTGCCGCTCCACTCCGCTTACATACTCTGCGCAGCACAGAGATTTTCAGCCACGTGGTAAAGTTGTGTTTTTGAAGTTTTCTATATTATTATTTATTCTTTATATATTTGTTCATTATTCTTTTACTTTACCACTGCGACTTTGTATGTTCCGGTTTTGCGCAGCAGAGCTGCCTGCCCAGTTTGAAATGCCTTTGTTCTGAGATGGTGATAATAAACTTTAAATCTAACATTGTGATATATTGATGTTTGTTTTATATCTGTGGATTGCATTGTAGACTAGTCAAGTGTTGATTTGATATATAGGTTAAATTGAGTAAACTCACTGTGGACCACATACCGCTTGGATATCGATGTCACTTAAAAAACTAAAACTTACATTTAAAAAACAAACAAACAAACAAAAAACTCCAAACATTTCTCTAAATTGTTCTGATAAAAAAAACAAAACGAAAAAACATAAACTTTCTATTAAATACGAATCTGGTCTATTTTAATGGCTGTAACAGTATAAGCTGTTTGGCGGAAAAAAAGACGGGCTTCGGGTCGGACTCGGGCCAAAATTTTTGATAAGCTGTCGGACACGGGCCGGGCTACAGCCTGTGCGTTTCGGGCCAGGGCCGGGCTAGGGCTTAGATTTAAGGCCCGTGCAGGGCTCTAGTGACGATGCCCATTTATACATCAAGTTATTTCACTATTAAAATCATGCATTGCCTCTGTGAATGTGCAGATACACCTAATATGCTTAAGCTGCACATCCCTGGTTCGACCTTAGACACAAGCTATAGGAGGGGGGCCTCCACCTTAACTAAGCTGCACATTCCTGGTTTGACCTTAACGTAAATGGCTAATGACAAGTCAACTGGAGGCACGGCCTAAAATGGGAACATTAACAAGACAAGTAAACTGGAGGCACGGCCAAAAATGAGAACATTAACCATATGTATGAAATGTACAGAACACGCCTTGAAGAAAAATATATAAAAGAGGACACCAATAGAGATCGGGTAGATTCTCCTGCAGGGTTTCTCATTCTTTGTTACTTTGTTAATAAAGTCTTATCTTCTGGCTTCAAAACCCCAAGACTTATGTGATCTTTCAAAGTAGCGAGGGAAAAACCACCTCAGAATCTGCCTCGTTACATGGGGCGGTTTAATGCTTCATCAAAAGTCTTACACCGCCTTACACACGTCATTTTTGTATATCTGGACTTTTGGAACCTAAAGTACATGTCAGGGAATGAGCAAACCCTGCTGGCTGGACTAAAACTATCTCCAGCAGGAAGCTAGTTTTCCACAAATGGTCTCCCATCCATGCACAGAGCAGGCTTGGGCCTGTTTAGCTTTAGAGAGTAACCAGAATCTGACTACTGCAAGCAACAGTCAAACTTATCCTTTTGGGATGAATGAAGCTGCTCTGATAGAGGGGTAGTGCATCCTGACAGGTTCAATCAGGCCAGCGGAATGTGCTACCACCTCCATAAATGAGTTCAAATTCACCATTAAGGTAGGGAGTTAATGACAACAGAAAGTCAGGATGTCAGTTTAATGCCTCATGCGAAGGACACTCCTTTTTACAGGGGCCGGATTAAGGTTTCATAAAAACATTTGCTCCTTTTCACGGCCTGGAATCCGCCTCGTTATATTAGGACGTTTGATCCCATAGGTACATGTCAGGGAAAGAGCCCCCCCTGCTGGCCAGACTAGTTTTTCACAAAGGTAGCGCATGCTGCCAGGCTCTATAAGGTCGGCGGAATGCGCTACCACCTACATAAAAGAGGTCAAATTCATCATTAAGGTAGGGAATTAATGACCACTAAAGGTCAGGAGGCCAGTTTATTGCCTCATCCGAAAGATGCTTCTTTTTACAAGGGCCGGATTAAGGTTTCATAAAAACATTTGCTCCTTTTCAAGGCCCGGAATCTGCCTAGTTAAATGGGGCGGTTTAATGCTTCATCAAAAGCCTTACACCGCAGAAGTCATTTTTGTATATCTGGACTTTTGGAACCTAAAGTACATGTCAGGGAATGAGCAAACCCTGCTGGCTGGACTAAAGCTATCTCCAGCAGGAAGCTAGTTTTCCACAAATGGTCTCCTATCCATGCACAGAGCAAGCTGGGGCCTGCTTAGCTTTAGAGGGTAAATAGAATCTGACCACTGCAAGCAACAGTTGAACTTTTTCCTCTTGGATGAATAAAGCTGCTCTGATAGAGGGGTAGCGCATCCTGACAGGTTCAATCAGGCCAGCGGAATGTGCTACCACCTCCATAAATGAGGTCAAATTCACCATTAAGGTAGGGAATTAATGACCACAGAAAGTCAGGAGGCCAGTTTAATGCCTCATGCGAAGGACACTCCTTTTTACAGGGGCCGGATTAAGGTTTCATAACAACATTTGCTCCTTTTCACGGCCTGGAATCCACCTCGTTGTATTAGGACGTTTGATCCCATAGGTACATGTCAGGGAAAGAGCCCCCCCTGCTGGCCAGACTAGTTTTTCACAAAGGTAGCGCATGCTGCCAGGCTCTATAAGGTCGGCGGAATGCGCTACCACCTCCATAAATGAGGTTAAATTCATCATTAAGGTAGGGAATTAATGACCACTTAAGGTCAGGAGGCCAGTTTATTGCCTCATCCGAAAGATGCTTCTTTTTACAAGGGCCGGATTAAGGTTTCATAAAAACATTTGCTCCTTTTCAAGGCCCGGAATCTGCCTCGTTACATGGGGCGGTTTAATGCTTCATCAAAAGTCTTACACCACAGAAGTCATTTTTGTATATCTGGACTTTTGGAACCTAAAGTACATGTCAGGGAATGAGCAAACCCTGCTGGCTGGACTAAAACAATCCCCAGCAGGAAGCTAGTTTTCCACAAATGGTCTCCCATCCATGTACAGAGCAGGCTTGGGCCTGTTTAGCTTTAGAGAGTAACCAGAATCTGACTACTGCAAGCAACAGTCAAACTTATTCTTTTGGGATGAATGAAGCTGCTCTGATAGAGGGGTAGTGCATCCTGACAGGTTCAATCAGGCCAGCGGAATGTGCTACCACCTCCATAAATGAGGTCAAATTCACCATTAAGGTAGGAAATTAATGACCACAGAAAGTCAGGTGGCCAGTTTAATGCCTCTTGTGAAGGACACTCCTTTTTACAGGGGCCAGATTAAGGTTTCATAACAACATTTGCTCCTTTTCACGGCCTGGAATCCGCCTCGTTGTATTAGGACGTTTGATCCCATAGGTACATGTCAGGGAAAGAGCCCCCCCGCTGGCCAGACTAGTTTTTCACAAAGGTAGCGCATGCTGCCAGGCTCTATAAGGTCGGCGGAATGCGCTACCACCTCCATAAATGAGGTCAAATTCATCATTAAGGTAGGGAATTAATGACCACTAAAGGTCAGGAGGCCAGTTTATTGCCTCATCCGAAAGATGCTTCTTTTTACAAGGGCCGGATTAAGGTTTCATAAAAACATTTGCTCATTTTCAAGGCCTGGAATCTGCCTCGTTACATGGGGCGGTTTAATGCTTCATCAAAAGTCTTACACCGCAGTAGTCATTTTTGTATATCTGGACTTTTGAAACCTAAAGTACATGTCAGAGAATGAGCAAACCCTGCTGGCTGGACTAAAACTATCTCCAGCAGGAAGCTAGTTTTCCACAAATGGTCTCCCATCCATGCACAGAGCAGGCTTGGGCCTGTTTAGCTTTAGAGAGTAAACAGAATCTGACTACTGCAAGCAAAGTCAAACTGATTCTTTTGGGATGAATGAAGCTGCACTGATAGAGAGGTAGTGCATCCTGACAGGTTCAATCAGGCCAGCGGAATGTGCTACCACCTCCATAAATGAGGTCAAATTCACCATTAAGGTAGGGAATTAATGACCACAGAAAGTCAGGAGGCCAGTTTAATGCATCATGCGAAGGACACTCCTTTTTACAGGGGCCGGATTAAGGTTTCATAAAAACATTTGCTCCTTTTCACGGCCTGGAATCCGCCTCGTTGTATTAGGACGTTTGATCCCATAGGTACATGTCAGGGAAAGAGCCCCCCCCTGCTGGCCAGACTAGTTTTTCACAAAGGTAGCGCATGCTGCCAGGCTCTATAAGGTCGGCGGAATGCGCTACCACCTCCATAAATGAGGTCAAATTCATCATTAAGGTAGGGAATTAATGACCACTAAAGGTCAGGAGGCCAGTTTATTGCCTCATCCGAAAGATGCTTCTTTTTACAAGGGCCGGATTAAGGTTTCATGAAAACATTTGCTCCTTTTCAAGGCCCGGAATCTGCCTAGTTAAATGGGGCGGTTTAATGCTTCATCAAAAGCCTTACACCGCAGAAGTCATTTTTGTATATCTGGACTTTTGGAACCTAAAGTACATGTCAGGGAATGAGCAAACCCTGCTGGCCAGACTAGTTTTTCACAAAGGTAGCGCATTCCGCCGACCTTATAGAGCAGGGCTGCTCAACCCTGTTCCTGGAGATCTACTATCCTACAGAGTTCAGCTCCAACCCTAAACAAATACACCTGAACCAGCTAATTAACCTCTTAAGTAGCACTTGATAATTACAGACAGCTGTGTTGGAGCAGGGCTGGAACAAAAGTCTGCAGGTAGGTAGATCTCCAGGAGCAGGGTTGAGCAGCCCTGCTCTATAAGGTCGGCGGAATGCGCTACCACCTCCATAAATGAGGTCAAATTCATCATTAAGGTAGGGAATTAATGACCACTAAAGGTCAGGAGGCCAGTTTATTGCCTCATCCGAAAGATGCTTCTTTTTACAAGGGCCGGATTAAGGTTTCATAAAAACATTTGCTCCTTTTCAAGGCCCGGAATCTGCCTCGTTACATGGGGCGGTTTAATGCTTCATCAAAAGTCTTACACCGCAGAAGTCATTTTTGTATATCTGGACTTTTGGAACCTAAAGTACATGTCAGGGAATGAGCAAACCCTGCTGGCTGGACTAAAGCTATCTCCAGCAGGAAGCTAGTTTTCCACAAATGTTCTGGTATCCATGCACAGAGCAGGCTGGGGCCTGCTTAGCTTTAGAGGGTAAATAGAATCTGACCACTGCAAGCAACAGTTGAACTTTTTCTTCCTGGATGAATGAAGCTGCTCTGATAGAGGGGTAGCGCATCCTGACAGGTTCAATCAGGCCAGCGGAATGTGCTACCACCTCCATAAATGAGGTCAAATTCACCATTAAAGTAGGGAATTAATGACCACAGAAAGTCAGGAGGCCAGTTTAATGCCTCATGCGAAGGACACTCCTTTTTACAGGGGCCGGATTAAGGTTTCATAACAACATTTGCTCCTTTTCACGGCCTGGAATCCGCCTCGTTGTATTAGAACGTTTGATCCCATAGGTACATGTCAGGGGCCGGATTAAGGTTTCATAAAAACATTTGCCTCTTTTCACGGCCTGGAATCCACCTCGTTGTATTAGGACGTTTGATCCCATAGGTACATGTCAGGGAAAGAGCCCCCCCTGCTGGCCAGACTAGTTTTTCACAAAGGTAGCGCATGCTGCCAGGCTCTATAAGGTCGGCGGAATGCGCTACCACCTCCATAAATGAGGTCAAATTCATCATTAAGGTAGGGAATTAATGACCACTAAAGGTCAGAAGGCCAGTTTATTGCCTCATCCGAAAGATGCTTCTTTTTACAAGGGCCGGATTAAGGTTTCATAAAAACATTTGCTCCTTTTCAAGGCCCGGAATCTGCCTAGTTAAATGGGGCAGTTTAATGCTTCATCAAAAGCCTTACACCGCAGAAGTCATTTTTGTATATCTGGACTTTTGGAACCTAAAGTAAATGTCAGGGAAAGAGCCCCCCCTGCTGGCCAGACTAGTTTTTCACAAAGGTAGCGCATTCCGCCGACCTTATAGAGCAGGGCTGCTCAACCCTGTTCCTGGAGATCTACTATCCTACAGAGTTCAGCTCCAACCCTAAACAAATACACCTGAACCAGCTAATTAACCTCTTAAGTAGCACTTGATAATTACAGACAGCTGTGTTGGAGCAGGGCTGGAACAAAAGTCTGCAGGTAGGTAGATCTCCAGGAGCAGGGTTGAGCAGCCCTGCTCTATAAGGTCGGCGGAATGCGCTACCACCTCCATAAATGAGGTCAAATTCACCATTAAGGTAGGGAATTAATGATCACAGAAAGTCAGGAGGCCAGTTTAATGCCTCATGCGAAGGACACTCCTTTTTACAGGGGCCAGATTAAGGTTTCATAACAACATTTGCTCCTTTTCACGGCCTGGAATCCGCCTCGTTGTATTAGGACGTTTGATCCCATAGGTACATGTCAGGGAAAGAGCCCCCCCTGCTGGCCAGACTAGTTTTTCACAAAGGTAGCGCATGCTGCCAGGCTCTATAAGGTCGGCGGAATGCGCTACCACCTCCATAAATGAGGTTAAATTCATCATTAAGGTAGGGAATTAATGACCACTAAAGGTCAGGAGGCCAGTTTATTGCCTCATCCGAAAGATGCTTCTTTTTACAAGGGCCGGATTAAGGTTTCATAAAAACATTTGCTCATTTTCAAGGCCTGGAATCTGCCTCGTTACATGGGGCGGTTTAATGCTTCATCAAAAGTCTTACACCGCAGTAGTCATTTTTGTATATCTGGACTTTTGGAACCTAAAGTACATGTCAGAGAATGAGCAAACCCTGCTGGCTGGACTAAAACTAACTCCAGCAGGAAGCTAGTTTTCCACAAATGGTCTCCCATCCATGCACAGAGCAGGCTTGGGCCTGTTTAGCTTTAGAGAGTAAACAGAATCTGACCACTGCAAGCAACAGTTGAACTTTTTCTTCTTGGATGAATGAAGCTGCTCTGATAGAGGGGTAGCGCATCCTGACAGGTTCAATCAGGCCAGCGGAATGTGCTACCACCTCCATAAATGAGGTCAAATTCACCATTAAGGTAGGGAATTAATGACCACAGAAAGTCAGGAGGCCAGTTTAATGCCTCATGCGAAGGACACTCCTTTTTACAGGGGCCAGATTAAGGTTTCATAACAACATTTGCTCCTTTTCAAGGCCTGGAATCCGCCTTGTTGTATTAGGACGTTTGATCCCATAGGTACATGTCAGGGAAAGAGCCCCCCCTGCTGGCCAGACTAGATTTTCACAAAGGTAGCGCATGCTGCCAGGCTCTATAAGGTCGGCGGAATGCGCTACCACCTCCATAAATGAGGTCAAATTCATCATTAAGGTAGGGAATTAATGACCACTAAATGTCAGGAGGCCAGTTTATTGCCTCATCCGAAAGATGCTTCTTTTTACAAGGGCCGGATTAAGGTTTCATAAAAACATTTGCTCCTTTTCAAGGCCCGGAATCTGCCTCGTTACATGGGGCGGTTTAATGCTTCATCAAAAGTCTTACACCGCAGAAGTCATTTTTGTATATCTGGACTTTTGGAACCTAAAGTACATGTCAGGGAATGAGCAAACCCTGCTGGCTGGACTAAAGCTATCTCCAGCAGGAAGCTAGTTTTCCACAAATGTTCTGGTATCCATGCACAGAGCAGGCTGGGGCCTGCTTAGCTTTAGAGGGTAAATAGAATCTGACCACTGCAAGCAACAGTTGAACTTTTTCTTCCTGGATGAATGAAGCTGCTCTGATAGAGGGGTAGCGCATCCTGACAGGTTCAATCAGGCCAGCGGAATGTGCTACCACCTCCATAAATGAGGTCAAATTCACCATTAAAGTAGGGAATTAATGACCACAGAAAGTCAGGAGGCCAGTTTAATGCCTCATGCGAAGGACACTCCTTTTTACAGGGGCCGGATTAAGGTTTCATAACAACATTTGCTCCTTTTCACGGCCTGGAATCCGCCTCGTTGTATTAGAACGTTTGATCCCATAGGTACATGTCAGGGGCCGGATTAAGGTTTCATAAAAACATTTGCCTCTTTTCACGGCCTGGAATCCACCTCGTTGTATTAGGACGTTTGATCCCATAGGTACATGTCAGGGAAAGAGCCCCCCCTGCTGGCCAGACTAGTTTTTCACAAAGGTAGCGCATGCTGCCAGGCTCTATAAGGTCGGCGGAATGCGCTACCACCTCCATAAATGAGGTCAAATTCATCATTAAGGTAGGGAATTAATGACCACTAAAGGTCAGAAGGCCAGTTTATTGCCTCATCCGAAAGATGCTTCTTTTTACAAGGGCCGGATTAAGGTTTCATAAAAACATTTGCTCCTTTTCAAGGCCCGGAATCTGCCTAGTTAAATGGGGCGGTTTAATGCTTCATCAAAAGCCTTACACCGCAGAAGTCATTTTTGTATATCTGGACTTTTGGAACCTAAAGTAAATGTCAGGGAATGAGCAAACCCTGCTGGCTGGACTAAAGCTATCTCCAGCAGGAAGCTAGTTTTCCACAAATGGTCTCCTATCCATGCACAGATTAGGCTGGGGCCTGCTTAGCTTTAGAGGGTAAACAGAATCTGACCACAGCAAGCAACAGTTGAACTTTTTCTTCTTGGATGAATGAAGCTGCTCTGATAGAGGGGTAGCGCATCCTGACAGGTTCAATCAGGCCAGCGGAATGTGCTACCACCTCCATAAATGAGGTCAAATTCACCATTAAGGTAGGGAATTAATGACCACAGAAAGTCAGGAGGCCAGTTTAATGCCTCATGCGAAGGACACTCCTTTTTACAGGGGCCGGATTAAGGTTTCATAAAAACATTTGCCTCTTTTCACGGCCTGGAATCCACCTCGTTGTATTAGGACGTTTGATCCCATAGGTACATGTCAGGGAAAGAGCCCCCCCTGCTGGCCAGACTAGTTTTTCACAAAGGTAGCGCATGCTGCCAGGCTCTATAAGGTCGGCGGAATGCGCTACCACCTACATAAAAGAGGTCAAATTCATCATTAAGGTAGGGAATTAATGACCACTAAAGGTCAGGAGGCCAGTTTATTGCCTCATCCGAAAGATGCTTCTTTTTACAAGGGCCGGATTAAGGTTTAATAAAAACATTTGCTCCTTTTCAAGGCCCGGAATCTGCCTAGTTAAATGGGGCGGTTTAATGCTTCATCAAAAGCCTTACACCGCAGAAGTCATTTTTGTATATCTGGACTTTTGGAACCTAAAGTACATGTCAGGGAATGAGCAAACCCTGCTGGCTGGACTAAAGCTATCTCCAGCAGGAAGCTAGTTTTCCACAAATTGTCTCCTATCCATGCACAGAGCAAGCTGGGGCCTGCTTAGCTTTAGAGGGTAAATAGAATCTGACCACTGCAAGCAACAGTTGAACTTTTTCCTCTTGGATGAATAAAGCTGCTCTGATAGAGGGGTAGCGCATCCTGACAGGTTCAATCAGGCCAGCGGAATGTGCTACCACCTCCATAAATGAGGTCAAATTCACCATTAAGGTAGGGAATTAATGACCACAGAAAGTCAGGAGGCCAGTTTAATGCCTCATGCGAAGGACACTCCTTTTTACAGGGGCCGGATTAAGGTTTCATAACAACATTTGCTCCTTTTCACGGCCTGGAATCCACCTCGTTGTATTAGGACGTTTGATCCCATAGGTACATGTCAGGGAAAGAGCCCCCCCTGCTGGCCAGACTAGTTTTTCACAAAGGTAGCGCATGCTGCCAGGCTCTATAAGGTCGGCGGAATGCGCTACCACCTCCATAAATGAGGTTAAATTCATCATTAAGGTAGGGAATTAATGACCACTTAAGGTCAGGAGGCCAGTTTATTGCCTCATCCGAAAGATGCTTCTTTTTACAAGGGCCGGATTAAGGTTTCATAAAAACATTTGCCTCTTTTCACGGCCTGGAATCCACCTCGTTGTATTAGGACGTTTGATCCCATAGGTACATGTCAGGGAAAGAGCCCCCCCTGCTG